>NC_056703.1:32356998-32389498 GCF_018831695.1 Puntigrus tetrazona | reverse complement strand
CTATTTTGTGGGTCAAACTGATCATTTCTAAACAAATTAAAGGGGAAAAACCACTTTAAGTCTGAATGCTTGTAACTCAAGAACTATTAAAAACATCTCAATATCCTTTTGGATTGTTTTTTCGGTTGCCATCCTAATTTTAAAGGCCCCATACAGTTCAGTCTCAGAGATACTGGGATCTTAACGTGGCTTCATGGGTAGATTATTAAATACTACACATTAACAAACCCCAATGTTTTTGCCAGGGAAGTTTCTGAAATTTGGAGGAGTTGACCTGAGACTGACCCAAAAGCATAATCAAGTTTCGGCAAAGCCTCGCAATAAAAAAAAGACACCCGAGATAGCGTCCCATTTACGCCAATCCGCATTACAGAGTTAAGATGGCTCCTTTGATCGGCAAGAGAACAGACGGTTTACAACGAGACGGACACTAAAGCGCTGTCAGGATGACACACGTCGCTGCTAAATATAGGTTGGTGCGTTTGAAAGACTGAAGCGTCGCCCAGCATCTCGAGAATAATTCTTTCTGTCTAAAAATCACATGACGGTTAGCTCATGCAAGGCTCTTTAGCTGCAACGCGACACCTAAACCTGCTCCAGTGAAACCCTGAACATGAGACAATAGCTACAGTACGTCCACGTGCGGCCAGAACCGGAAATAAAAAGTCAAAGCAATCCAGTTGAGCGACATCCGGATTAGCAGACATGTTAATCAATGTATCCGACCGGTTTCTTCAGCCTAAACGCAATGAAGGTTTCCTTCAATCTCTCAATTATTTATGTCCTTATTATTATTTATGGAAATCAATGCACCAAGCTTTCATCTATAAAGACATCTTGCTAGCATTCCCCCTAGCCATGAAAGACATTTCAATACACAAACTTCATGCAAGAATGCTCTAACGTACAACAACCTAATCGGATGTGTAGAGTTGAAGCACAGCACTGGAACTGAATTAATTCTACAAGTTCTTAAGCGCATGTAAGGCTTACTCCTAACTAACAAAATTACGCAAATACCCGTCACCAAAGGCACAAGAGGAAACACAAGAAAAACGCAACTAAATTCGTAATAATAAGAGGAATGCACCATATCTAAAGCCATTTTGTTAGTTTTATTTTGCCATTTTAGCCTCCAGTCTTGGTTCATTTCTGCTCCCACATTACTGTCTGAACTCCCAGATGCTTGGAGATGAAGAAAATGAGTTGACTAAACAACATGTCACTCCTCAAAACTACACTCAACGGCCTGGAGGCAGTAATATTGAGATTAGTTAGATTAAGCAGTGCAGCTCTGTTTCTCATCGCCTCGGGCAACAAGTCAACAAGTTACAACATCAAGCCTGAGATTATGGGCTCGACCGTCTTACAATACCCCGCTACTAGTTAACTGCAAACAACAACAACTAGTTTTGAAATAAGCGTCCTTGCAACCCATTCCTGCGCAATAACACGCACGCTATTAAAGCCAACAGAAAGTTTTAGGTGTGTATTCGTGAAGTTTTGAGGTCGGGCGCGAATGACACATCGTTGTTTTGTCGACACGCCGCAGAAGCCGCGCTGCACATCAACCGGACGGGAACTACGCGGAATAATTAGCAACAAAAGTACGCTCCGCTGCACTTCTGCATTTAAGGACTAATATAAAGCCGAAGGCGGTTTTGCGCCAGCGAGGGTCTGATATGAATCGCGCGGCGTTGCAAGCGAAGCGGCTGTAAAGAATGAATAAATACGAGTCCCGCGACGCCGCGGCATCAACGCACGGCACGAAACAGCTGGAATACGTGAATATAAGGCGCGAGGGCAGCTCTAAACGGGGGTCCGTTTTCCAGCGCGTTGCTGCAGTCGCGCTGACGTTGGCGGCGGCTCAGCGCTCCATCCGCTTCCACGGCGTCGACCCAGCGCTCTAGCGTCGCGCCAAACTTCTCCTTTCGCGATTGTCCGACGCCAAACGTCCGAGCGGCTCGTACTCACCCAAGTCTTCCATGTTTCGCTGTGGCTGCGGGTCGGGAACGGGAGCGGGAGCCCGTGATTTACCGCGCGCGGCGATGTTTCGTGTCTCGTGCGCGCTCCGCAACCGCACGCGGAGAAGTTTTTAACTCGAGCGCACGCGCCGCTCGAGCCCGAGGTGAGTCGGGCACGCGCGGCGCTCGCTCGACAAGCCACAGAGCGGGGGATTGGGAAATGCGTCTGAAACTGCGAAAAGATGATAAAAACAATTATTGCACGCTCATAATAGCCAAAATATACAGATAATTGGTGCTAACACTTAAGTTAATATTCATATTTATGCATGAAATACTAAAAATAAATATAATTAATTATAATGTGTGCGGACAGGGATGGTGACCTTTTTTTTTTTTGAAAATATGAAAATGCTGAATAAATAAGCTTTGGTGATTAATGTATGATTTGTTAGGATATGACAATATTTGGCTGAGATGCAACAATTTGAAAATATTGAGAAATATTTCACCCAGTTTTTCAAATTTAGCTCATATCACTAATCACTAATCATTTTATATGTTTACGGTAGGAAATTGATAAAATATCTTCACGGAACGTGATCTTTACTTAATATCCTAATGATTTTTGACATAAAATAAAAAATGTCTATCTCTACAAATATACCTGTGCTACTTATGACTTACTTTGTGCTCCAGGGTCACGTGAAATAAGGATATAATATAATAAATATTACAATAAAATGGTTGATAGTTACATTTAAAATAAAATCTTCAAACGATGCGTGGTAGTGAATGAATACATACAATGTGCAATGATATTATATGAAATATTTCAATAATAGTCCATATAAATACATCAAAGTGTGTAGCTGTCTTTGCTGTCAGACAGCATTAATAGCACACGCATGAAATGTCACGCAATGCCACGTCGGCCTATACATTACACACCGATTAAGTCATGAGAGTCAGCACTGCATAACAACTTCAGCATGTCCTTGGTTCACGCAGAGCGGGATTACAGTAGTGATATACGTACAGCTACGCCGTGGATACCAGACCGAAGGACTCACTCGATCATTTCTAGTGCTTTCTGAGGGGGCAGGCCGCGTGTCCGACGCGGGGAGCTGCTGGCTATCATTAGACGGCGGGATATCCCATGTTTCAACAGCTGCGAACAGGCTGCTGAAAGCTTCAGGCTCTTCGGGAATCTACTGAACACACTCTAAATTCACACGTTCACGTCCACGGTGAAGCGAGCGGCGGTCACAGCGCCGCAGGGGAACCTCGTCGGGAATGTGAGGACATCTGTGTTTACCTGAGCTATTCCTGCCCTCCGAAACAAGCACGCTTCACTACCGAGTTACTACTCGTAACATCCTTTCATGCAGTTAACCGTTCATTTCATCAAGCGTTTGGGAAAAAGAATCCCTACTGTTCAAAAGTTTATAGTAGGATTATTATTATTGAATTTTTATTTTTTTTATTCACCAGGGGTGCATCAAATTAATCAGAAGTGACAGCAAAGACGTCGATAATATATTATTGCGATATAAAAATAATACAAACTTTTTTTTTTAAATGCTGTATGTTTCTATTCACAGTTTCCACCAAAAATACGAAGCAAAAATACACACTCTTTCACCATGACATAGTAAGCCACAGTATTTCTCTTTTTTTTTTCTGAGAGAGAAGTATAAAAGCATAAGAAAGAAAAAAAATACTGTTTATTATTACTATTATTATTATTACTATATAATTACTTTTATTATAATACTATTATAATTGTTGTCTAATCATTTGGGAATTTCTGGATAAAATAAATTATATAAACAGCTAATTAAATAATTTAAAAGATTAAACTATATGTATATAAATTATTTATATTATTTAAAAAAAGTTCAAATTCAAAAGGAAGCTGGTTAAGTTCCTCTTTTTTTGGTCAAAATGTTAGATTTTAAACGTAATTATCTGTTGCACAATAATGTGAGATTCACAGCATCTTGCAACAGTTTTGACATCTACAGCGATTATATCAATCAGAGTTTTTCCCTTACTAAAACCGTGTAGTATTACGGCGAGGCACAGAAAGGCCGACATGTTTAGCAAAAAGGCCTATGCGCTTCTCAACCACACACACACTGCTTTTCAAGGGAGCACAGGCCCGGATGCAAAGCAGAAGAATCTCTCTAATGACATCATATTGTGTGCGTAATGATTTTAAATGCCAGGAAATCTCATCATTTCACAACCGCTGAAGCCAACTGGATGAGCAACAAAACACGTTGAGCAGCTGACCGGCTTCACGAAAGCATCCTCACGATGACCCGGATCGACGCGAACCTCCTCAGGAGGAAGAAAAGAAACACACGACGAACAATGAAAGAACAGGGTTATTAAAAGCCCCTGGGGGAAACTTGTCAAAAACATCGTTTGATGCTGAAATACACACGCTAGAAAGAATGCAATTATTTCAAAAATCCTTTGAATAAACATTAAACATCTGTTTTCCTGTAGGGTTGTGTGAAGCAGCATTTACAAACTGTTTTAAAGAAAAAAAAATTATTGTCTTGATGCATTAAAATATTTGACAGTTCAGATTTTATTCACGCGATAAGATTGAATTAAACATAAGGAATAAGGCCATCAAATATGCTGCAAAAATATATTGTAAAATGAACAAATAAGTATGTTTTACAAGAAAATTGTATTTCACGCTTCCTAGTTAAAATGTTTTCATGTTATGTTTCCTGTTGCTGTTTCTTTAGTGAAGTTTACTTGCAATTTCTGAGTGAAAACTGATTGTTCAGTATATAAAAGTTAGTTAGTTAGTTTTGTAATAATAAAAAAGAATTGAAATTGAAAATAATTAGAAAAGAATCATTAACAGTATAAAATATTAATAATAAATAGCAAACAATAATAATTCAATTAAAAGCAGTCATTAGCAGTTAAAATATATTTCTAAAAAAGGAGTAAACATTGTAATAATGCAATTAAAAATAATTAGCAGTTGGAAATATTAATAAAAAAATAATTTGTAAAAATAGTAGTTCAATTAAAAACATTATTGTGTGTTAAAATAATAAAAAACGTAATAATATCATTATTACAATTAGTAAACAAGCAATTACAATTAATCATACATTTCATCATAAAATGATAATTAAAAAGTATTTCATGTAAAAAATAATGTGATTTAATACAATTACATTACAATGAATTTAATATAATAAATAAATCAAAAGTAATTAGCAGGTAAAGTATTGGATAATAACACTAAACGGAAGCTGCTTTAGTTTACCGCTAATCTGCAGGATGTTAGATTTCATAATTGTCCGTTGCTCAATGATGTGAGATTCACAGTGGCTTGCAAAACAGGCAGTTATGAAATCTGAGTTTAGAGTCAAATCTGTGTTTTCCGAGGCATAGAAAGGCCTAGTCTGGTTTGGTAACCTCATCGGCATGCCGTGGATAGGTGATTGGGACCGGCAGTGGAAGCTTGCCATATTTTTTCATCATCATTCGCGACAGCAATGCCAAACCGTGCCAAGCCCTGCCCTGACCTGGAGTTATTTCATTAGTTGTCATTTTTGGAGGCCGCCACGCTTTGTTCTCCGTTCACATGACTCAGCTGAACTCCTGCCAAGAGCCGACGACTTACAAAGAGACAGGAAAGACATAAAGAGGATGAAAGCGCATATGCACCGTGGTTGGCCTATTTAGAAAAACTGTGAGGAGCAATGATGGATTTATGGAAATATGTAATAAGCCATGAGCAGATAAGGACGGAGATTATTGGAGGGGAGGGAAAAGTATACAGGGCTGGTGTTATGGGGTTATAAGTTATATGTTACGAAAAAAATAGTTTTAATTTAATTTCCACTTTTAAGCAGGCATAGTTTAAAAATAAACGCGCTTGTAAGTACGCACCAATCGTGCATGAGATGGATGGCACGCTTTTAGTCTGGTTTTGACCTGTGCTTGTCGGTATCCAAGTAACTGAGATGGACAATCAAGTCAAAGTAGGCAGGGTAAGATGAAAGCAGCAAAATATTCAATGTTTGACGAGCGCTTGATGCTAGAAACGCAGTGACGCAAACTAGCCGAGCATGTTTTTTTTCTTAAATGTGGCCATTTTGTATTGATAGCTGGTGATGTGCGTAGTTCCCAATCTGCTTGTGATGAGAGAAGAAGCTCAGTGTGAATGCATGCGAGCGAGTAATGAAATATTATTTGCAAATAGCTCCGAATGATGCATTAAAGAATGCGTTAAAGACGTCACGAATGACTTCTATTCCAAATAAATGCTGCTCTTTGTACGTATCAATAAAAGTTATCTCAGTGTCCACATTAATCATGATGTTTCTTAAACAGCAAATACTGCATATTAGAATGATTTCTGAAGGATCGTGTGACAATGAAGACTGGAGCAATGATGATGAATATTCAGCTTTGATTGGAAAGTAGTTATTTTGAATTGTATTTAACCTGATCACTGAATCTGATTCTGTCTCAGACGAGTGCATCATTCCCATCTTATCAGTCTAGCGCAAAAACTCGAATCAGACACGAGGCAAAGGTCAGAGATCAAAGCATGGGGCCGAGGCCTTTATTTCCAATGATAGACACACAAGAGGCAAGGCAGTCATTTTTGCTTTCGAGCTTTCTTCGTGGTCCTCCGAGCAGGCGCAGGGCAGAGGTCAGCGGCGGGGCTGGCCGGTCTCCTTCAGCTGCTGGCAGCCGTGCCGGATGGGGCAGCGGGAGCCGGGGCCGGGGCCGGGGCCGGAGCGGGGGCCGGGGCGGGTTGGGAGCGGGATTGGGGTTTGGGTTGGGGTTGGGTTTGGGAGCTGGGTCGGGGACGGGGACGGTGAAGCAGCCCCGTTTGTGCCACTGCATGTCACGCACGCGCCGGACGGACTGCAGCTGTGGTTCTGTGGCTCCCCAGTCGTTCCAGTGTTTGTATTCTCCATGTTCAAACACGAACTGACGCCCGCGATAGCCTGGGTACATGTAGCCCACCCACCTGAGGTCGGAGACAATGTCAGACAACATGAAGTTCTTTCTTTACTTCAAAATAAAAGTTTGCATTTTCTTAAAAGACCCGATGCTCTTAAAAGAACCACTTTTGTTTCTGAATGTTTGAAGAACCTTTAAAGAATGTTTTGTGCTATTTTCTATCAAGTTTAAAGGTTCTTCATGGATGCGTCAGTGTAAATAAAGAACCATTTTTTGGGCTTCCCGAAGAACATTTCAGCCAAACGATTTTTTCTTTATTAGTTTTTCGTAACCAAAAGAAACTTTTGTTCATTATAAAGAACCTTTTGAAAGATTCCATGGAGGTTAAAGGTTCATCGTGGAACCAATAAAATAACCTTTTGAATAAGAAATGGATGTAAGATATCACTACATTAATAAAAATGAAAATGGAAGGCATTATTTGTTTGTAGATTTACTTGTTGTGCTAAAAGTCAACATGAAGTGACATTCAAATCAGAAAAAAAGTTATGATTGGATAAATTAGTCATTTTGGAGAATGGAGACCTTCCTTCATGATTTGTTATTATAGATGTAACCTTTATTAAATGTATACTCACTAATTACTTTTTTGCTAATATTTGGAATGACATTTTAACGCTGTATTTCCTTTTTCCTTATATTCCGTATTCTTATAGAATATATAATATTGCATTAAGCAATTATATATTTTATATTTATTTTAACATTTCAGTTAACAACAAAAAAACAGTATAGCGCTTCACCAAGAACAGCAAAGATTTTCCGAACGAAAACAACAAAATGTAAAGCTTGAACACATAATTATTAATACTCAAAGCAGTTATATTTTTGTGCAATCAAAAAATCAGAGGTGGCATTTGATTGATATAGTCCCATTTTAATTCTAAATGTCACTTTTAGTCACTTAAATTCCACCTTTCTTCAAATCATACTTTTTTCTTCCAAGTAACGTTTACTGATGAACCTTGCATGAGACCAGAGACGAGTAAAACGAATCGAGCTGACTTTAAACACGCGGGACCGTCTGTAATGAGGAAAACGCTGGACTTGACAGGGAACTCACGTTCCGTTGACAGCTTTGGCACTGGCCACGCGGTCCTGGAAGCCGTGAACCCACAAGCTGGGGATGTCATCATCCACGATTTCCATCTTTCTCCCGGCAAAGCTGCAGTTCTCGAACAGATGCAGTTTGTGGTCGGCGCTGTCCTGGTAATGGAGCGTAAACACAAGACTCAGTGGGCCGTGACTGAGAGCAGAGCAGATCTTTAAGCAGGTGTGAAGGTGTCTCTCACCACTCTCAGAGGTCTGATGGACAGGAGGCAGTAGCTGCTCTGGCTGTTGGTCCAGGTGGACCAGCGAGGATATTCTCCCTTCTCCAAAACAAACTGCTCTCCCAGAAAGCCCTTCTGCTCGAAGGCGACCCATCTACGACAAGATCATCAAGATCATCCTTTTGATTAAAGCAGGGAACATTTTTTCTCATCCGAACCCTGCTAAAAACGTGAAGCATATTCATACATGTTAACGCATTTCTTGACACATTGCTAGAAATGTACTAACGTTAACTTTCTAATTAAACTTTATCTGGAGTGCTGCTTAAGTTCACAATGCACGTTTCTTAATATTAAGCATAAAATGTGTTTTAACGCCTCTCTTGATTAGGATTGTGCGATCTTCGAATAATATTGGTCTTTAAATGCAATATATATAAAGTCTAAGTAAAGTATTATTGCGATAGTTCCACTTTAGCGCAAATAAAATCTACTTCATTATATCTTTAGTTGAACTCCAGCACTACTTCTGCACAAATAAAATGCATTCAGCACAAAATGAGTTGTTCCAATTAAGCAGACTTCAAGTATGCCAAAAGTACAATTACAAGGGAGTACATGAATATGTAAATATTTACGTAAAGTTAATATTTCAACAATTATTGGTCACATGACGTGAAGGTTAACCAGTCCTATTGTTCAAAGCTTTTATGTAGTATATTATTATATTAAATTTAGCTGTATTCATTTGTTGTTCTCAACCTATGTTCTTACCTAGTAAATGAAAACTATATATTTTTTTACTTGCCAACTAGCTAAAATTAAAGTTAAAGAAAAGGTTTTTTGGTTTCAGTTAATGTTTATTTAATTTCAAGCACATTTTATTGTTAATTAAGGACGATAACAAATGAAATATTTCAAAATAGCTGTTAAACCTTTTGACGTGAAGGCCACCTGTATGTTATAACATTAACACATCTAACTTACATTCAGAAAGTGGCTGTAATTTATGTTTTATAAACTGTTTAGCTAGATTGATAAATCATAATTTATTTTGTGCATGCAGAGGTATTAAGAACTGTAAATATTATAGAAGGGGAAAATACATTTTTTTGTTTTTTTTTTGCGTTTTTTTAAATTAGGTTTAATATAGTATCAATTATTATATTATATTATATAAACATTTTAAGAAATTTGAGAAGCACTGATGTGCAGTAAGTAGTCCATTAAGTATGTATGCATGCATGCATTTGTTATAATCTTGTGTGCAAAACTAAAAAACTCCTGTCCTTCTCTTTTCTCCTAAATCCAAACTGCACATATTCAAACGTTTGCTTTGAAGAACAGTCTGAACACCCTTCATTCCTCCTTTTGTGGTTGTAGATAACGCGGTTAGGCAGTAGAGAGCATGTACTCACGGGCCAGACTCAACTATGATTGATCCAACTTTTTCCAAGCTCTTCTCAATCAAATCCTTGCATTCCGCCGACAGCTCGACCTTCTTTCCACGGAAGTTCTCGAATTCAAACAGTGAGGCCTGTTAAGGTGATTCAACATGTTTTAAGTCATAAACTGTTGGGATTTCATTGGTGAAAGACGAGCGGCTTCTATATGCACCGTCACGTTCATCTGAATGAAGACCTTCATTCTGCTCTTGTTTTCTGCAACGACGTTAAATCAAGAACTTCATTCAGGATGTCAAGAAATGTGCTCACATTCAGGCCATCCGAGATGCAGATGAGTTTGTTTTGAGTTGGTTGTAAGTACATTTTCAACTATTCCTTGACGTGAAATATTCCTCATCAAATTCAAATGACGTTTACCCTCCACATCTATCTATAACTCTTGCCGTGTGTCAGCTATTGGCTCGTTTCGCCTTTTAATGCAAATTGTAGTTGATACTTAATTCAGTCTTATGAGCTTAAACGTGTTTGCTCTGGGATTTTTGATTGAATAACCGTTTAAATGAGTGCACTTGGACCTTGTAAACCGCTCCTGCTCCTCCTTGGCTCTTCCCAGCGACTTGCTGATCCGGGACTCCCTGCTGATCCGACATCTCTCCTCCTGTTCAACAAAAATCAGAGGTGAGAAAAAAAACAACATTCCATTTCCGTGAGAGCGGCTAAAAAACACGAGAAGAGTGAACAACTTCAGTTAAATGTTAAACCAAAAGAAAACAGAAGATTCGATCTGAAGAGAATGACCACGAAATGCGTTCGGAGGCTCGTAAATGCACGAATATCATTGCATTAGATAACAAAATATCAAAAAAGAATAAAATAAAAGTAGCTGATGTTAACTACTTTTTTTGCGCTTCCCTAACATTAAACAACAGACTTAAGCAGCAATTTATACAACTGAAGTATAAAAATAAACATTGTTTCAGTGACTGAAAAGCATTCAAAGGGAAAAAAAGTTCCCTTATAACGTACAATATTGTAATAAAAAAAATCTTGGTATTATATGAGAAAAACAAAGCAGTGACAAAAAAAAAACATAGCTTATTATGCTCATCATCACGTATATATTGTGTTTTTCAAAAATGTTTTTGGTAGGACGGCCAAAAAACGAAACGAAACGAAACGAAACAAAACAAAACAAAACAAAACAAAACAAAACAAAACAAAACAAAACAAAACAAAACAAAACAAAACAAAACAAAACAAAACAAAACAAAACAAAACAGTGACTGAAAGACATTCAAAGGGAAAACAATTAAACTCGGCTCATTGTGCTCATATCATTAAGATGTATTGTGTTTGTCAAGAAAAAAATCTAAATTAAAATCAAAAAGAGGTTTGTTAAAGGCTTTAAAGTCTAAAAGCAGAGATCTGATCAAGAAAATGAAGAAAAAAAACATACTTTCAACAAAACTTTCTTGTTTTAGCAATTTAGGTTTGGGTCAAGTAGTGTAGTCTTGACTCTAGTGTAGTGCTGTCTCTTTTAAAATTTCAATTCCATTACGTTAGGTCTCCAACGAAACAGACTTCTACGACAATGCTGCGTAGTTTCTTTTCATCTGCCAGCACGAAACGTCAAAAAGTTCAGATGAAGGCCGAACGCATCTTTACCTGTTTCTCCCGTCCTTCACCTTCAGCAGTTCTCACCCCTCCACTCTCTCTCTCAGAGTGTGTGTGCGTGTGTACGAGTGTGTGTGCACGCGAGGAGTGTGTATGGAGGTGAGGGTGCGCCGGGCGAGTGGAGGGGACCCGGGGGGTATTTATGGTTTAATTCCGTCCACAGCAGCAGAAATGGGTTGGGCGTCGATTGCTGTTGATGCAGCAAGTCTGTCGTTCGCATTTGTGTCCGTCAGACTGCCTCTCAATAGGCCGTGAGTTGGCAGGAGTTGCCCGCAGCCACCAGCCTGCTCTGCTGCCAGCGTGGGTACAGCGGGCACCGACAGGGCGCGAGCCAAGAGGATTCAGACGGGATCAGCTGCTGTCATCACAACCCTGCTCGCTCTCTCTCTCTCTCTCTCTCTCTCTGAGCCCAAACCCACACGGCCGATTCGGACCATTCATCCACATTTGACGGACTCTCGAAATTCTCAATGCTCTCCGAAAAAAAAGGCACGCGAGGAAAAATATGCACATCAAAAATAAACAAAAATACGGTTTAATATGTGACACTTTAAAAATTTAACAAATGACCTTTAACAGTAAAGATAAACTTATCTCATGCTATTTGTGACTTTAGGGATAAGGATACACTTTTCTCGTGTTAAAGTTTTTTTTTTTTTGCATCGGCGGATGCTTTTCCGCTCGCTGTAGCTTTAATCAAAGAACAAAATATGGAAAATAAAAGATTCAAAAAGAAATCGACGCCGCTCTTGAAGCTTAAAGCAATTGGCGCATGTTTTAAACAGAATTTAGAGAAAGAAAAAAGAGTTTCGTGTAGCAATGAACATCAATGGATTTTTTCAAAACAAACTTTTAGAAGTACAATATTAAAAAAAACTAAACTGAAATGCAATATAATGCCGTGGTGTGACAGCAAAAATGTAACAAATGACCTCTAACATTAAAGATAAACCTATTTCATGTTATTTGTAACTCTAGGGATAAGGATGCACGCTTTTTTATATACGTTTTTGCAATTTTTTGTCTTTATTTGCCAACTATATGCGCATCCCTCTGTAAGCTACTATATTAAATTTAGTATATTTAAATTCAAGCTGCATTTATAAAAGACTAGGGATGCACAATAAAAACAAGATTATTACATCACAGAAAATAATAAAATAAATAAGCACCGAAGTTGCGGTTGAAATTGACAGATGAATTAAATATGAATCAAATGGCTAGATTCAGGTATGAAAGGCATTTAAAGGCGGCAATGAATTAATGTGCATGTTTAAAATTCATTTTATATTGCATTTACAAAAAGGGACGCACCTTAAGGAAACTAACAAAGAAACGTTGAAATCGTGTTTAAAATCGACATTTGGTATAAATGTAGTTAAATGTAACAATAAATGAATGTATGTTAAGTCCAAAGACTTCTGAAAATTGATTATTCAATAATAAAAATGTAAACATTAAATGTTCAGATGCCACTTAGGATTTTTTTGCTTCTCAATTCTTCAAATGTATAAAATAATAACTTTTTCTTACCTATACCTGTATGTTTGAAGAAATAAAATGCATAAAAATGAATATCAAGTCAAGTCTCTTGGTCCAGGGAGATTTTAAAGACAAACTTGCTTCCCGTTTAGAAAAATATTTAATCAAGATGATTGCAATTCATGATTCATATTTTATAAAACACATCTCCCGTTTCCCAACATTAAACAAGTAAACATTTCCTCAAGCAGCAATTTACACAGCTGAAATAAAACAAAAACATCTCAGAGGAACGCAATTTATTATTATACATTATTGCAACTCTGATTTGTGTTTTTAAAAGTGTTCTTGGCAGGACCGTAAAGACATCGGAAACAAAAGAAAACCTTGTAAATGACGATCAGCTCGATCCAAGCACGTCGGCCGACAAAATATGGACAATAAAAGATTAAAAAAAGAAATCTACGCCGGTCTTAAAGCTTAAAGGAATTGGCACATGTTGTAAACAGAATGAAAACAATTTAGAGAAAGAAAAAAGAGTTTCATATAGCAGTGGACATCAATGGATTTTTTTAAAACAAACTTTTCGAAGTACAATATTTCAATTTGAATAAAAACAAAAACTCAACTCAAATGCAATATAATGCCTAAGAGCCCTAAGGCACCCTTTCCAGTGATCCGACTCATTTAAAGTGCATTGCAGCTTGAAGCTATACTGATTTCTGTTCCTCAGAGATGAACAGAAGAAGACGTGCATTAGGCCCCTGACTGAACTGGAGGAACTCGAATTATTAAACGTAAACTAAATTAAATAACCGTAAAATCAAGACAGTAAACAGCGAACAACTATGACAGACTTTTATGCTAAAGTAAAAATGCGCATAACAGGTCGCCATCTTGGCAAAGCCTCCAAACAGTTCAGTCGAGGCCCCGTGCTCGAAATATATCCGATGCTCAGTCAGCACGAGGATGGACGATCGTTCTCGTCTTCTCAGCGGAGGGCTTCCTCTCAACGAACCTCATCGGACCTGCGAGACGAGACAGCGGGGTTAACTGGGAGGAGAACCGAATGAAGCGGATTGTGTCTTCCTCTAGTGGAGATGGAGAGAGCAACATGCAGATCTTCCAGGGCTTTTCCAGCACATGCACTGACCTGAGCTTCACGCTTCGCTCTCAGGTTGACTCATTCGCTTCTTAGATTTGAGCTCGAGCAGCCAGGAGGGTGAAGAGCCGGACCTGGATTCACAGCACGCACAATTATTATCATTCACATCGTTCTTATTCAACTGATCATGATGCATCCAGAAAAGCGTGCTAAATGAAGCACCGCAATGCGTATCGAAGATAATTGCAATAAAACAAACGATGAAACGAATCCTTTAAAGTTTGACATTTTGAAATAATAGTAACATTTTATATATATAAGTAAACGTTTATTGTATTTGCGTGATAGCTGATAAATTAGGCTTTTATGGTTTATATATTACGATATACTGAAAATATGCACCTTTAGAGGCACATATTTATATGACTAAAAAGTAAGATGAATGCATTCTCATAATATAAGACTGATGAGATGTTTATAATAGTATGGCAGACTACACTATTATAAGCATATATAATAGTATTTATCACTCAATAATATGTCGTGGTATTTAAATAGCTTGTAATGATCAAATATGCAATGCCATAAAATAATGAGGCATCAATAAATAAACATTCCTCATGAGCCATATGATCTTATTTGATAATAAAGTTGCTTCAGTCCAGTGAATGTTCCTCTATATACTATGAGTGATAATGCGAAATTTATTCTATAATGTTTACTTCTTAAAAAGCACTAAAGATTTCGCAGCAAATATAGAAAAAAATCAACCATGAGCTAAAAGCGGATGTTGACGTCAAGATGAAACGTTAGCATACTGCAAGCCCGCTTTTTGGTGTTTTGGTGTTGGTTTGAATTAAAATGCAGATTCGAACTCCGCCACTGGGCGCCGCTTTTGTTAAAAGCCCACAAACACTGCTCTCGATGAAATCGACCAATCACAGAAGAGGAATCGAAAACGAATCGTCGTTGAACAAGTAACTAATATTATAAGACTCCCAAAACCGAAATATAAACTTTCATAGCTTAAATCTGCTCTGTGGAGTTATATAGTGCACTCATCTGACAAAGAAAACCTCCGTGAGCTCCATAAGCAATATAAACGTTTCTGCTCGCACGCACCCGCTGTCCTTGGCGTCAACGGGGGGCAGCACTCTGGGGCCGAGGGCCATGGTGGGTGTACGAGGAGAGCGTGAGGGGACAGACGCAGGAGTCTGGGCTTCTGCTGGACTTTCTGTTTCTATCACTCCACTTCTCCGCTTTAGCTGGGCCTGCGAGAGAAAGACGAGACAAACTCAAAACTGAACGAAATGCACGTTTTATATCAGTCGAAGCTGATTTATGCTGGCTTGCTGCTCGTTTTGCCTGTTTACCAGCATAGCCGCAGACCAATAAACAAAAGAGCTAGCTTGCAAAAACTCTTTTTCTAAAGTCATGTTTTTTTAGCATGTCATCGTGTTTTCATTGTGTTAGTAAGCTGTTTTTTTAAATAATTTTTTAACTGATCAAAACAGCTCGGCTGCATTTCTATTGACACTAAGTGGAATACGCAACGAAAAAACTGATTTTAGTGTATTTACGATCAAATAAATGCAGCAGAAAAATTCTCAAAAACTATTGCTACACATGGATCGCTCTACTTTTTTTGGAAACAGGCTCGTTCTCCAACTCCCCCAAAGTTAATAAATTGAGTTTTGGAATCTATTCAGCTGATCTCCGAGTCTGGCGATAGCACTTTAAGCATAGCTTAGCATAGATCATTAAATCCAATTAGACCAGTAGCATCGTGTTCAAAAATGACCAAAGAGTTTTGATACTTTTCCTATTTACTCTTCTGTAATTATATTGCGTACTAAGACCGGCGGAAAATGACTTTTCTAGTTTTAAATTTGAAATTTTAGTTTTCAATTCTTTCGAAATGCGATGCTACCGCTCTAATTGGTTTCAATGATCTATGCTAGCACCTTGGGATCGGCTGAAAAGATTCCAAAACGTTAAAACTCAACTCATCGACTCTGGGGGTGTTGGAGAATGAGCCTATTTCCAAAAAAAGCAAAGTGTGTTCCTTTTAACACTAGTGTACTTCAGGTGGCTGGGTAAAATATCAATTAACCAAGCCTAAAACGTTAGTTAGGCATCCAAAACTGGACATACACCTGCAGGGACATACCGCGAGGGCAGAAGGGTCCATCCCAGGAAACACAGGGACTCTCTTGGGCTGGCTTGGAGCTGGAGAGGACGTGACGTCCCGGGCCGGTTCCTCTTCTTCTGATTCAGACCCCGCTCCATTGGAACACTGGTCTTTTGCATCTGTAATAATATGTAATAATTCTCGGTCAAATGTGAGTGAGTTTTTGCATCCTGTGAAACAGACGTGACGTAAAAGCACCTGTGGAGTCGCAGAACCTCCAGTCGGGCTGCGTTCCCTCGCTCAGAGCGGGCAGGGAGGCTCTCTGCCGGACGGCACGCGACGGTCTGGTGCGCTTTATGCTCCGTTTCTTTGCCAGATCGACCTTCGAACGGAAAACGCTGGAGTCCAGCAGAGGAGCTGCAGACTGATCCAGCAATATACAGTCAGCCATATTGTATTGTGTACATCTATGTAAATAAATTGATTACATGAAAAGAGTATTTTCTATTATTTTAGTAAGATTTAATATATAAATACACTATGCTCTCAGAGAAAAAGGTACAAAAGCTGTCACTGGGGCGGTACCTTTTCAAAAGTACACTTTTGTACCTATTAGGTTCAAATATGTGCTAAAATGGACACTTTAGGTACAATACATGTACCTTTTGAAAAGGCACTGCCCCAGCGACAGCTTTTGTACCTTTTTCTCTGAAAGTGTACCGTTCAAAAGTTTGGGATCAGTACGACTTGTAAAGCTTTTCACAGCTGCATTGATTTGAACAAAAAAACACTGACAACCTGAAACTGCTGTATTTTTTTCTAATTATGCATTCAAAAATATTTCGATTTTAAATAAACACTCTCCTTATCAACTTTTTATTCATCAGAGAAAAGCACAACAGTTTCTGATAATAAATCAGCAAATGAGAATGATCTCTGATGCTGAAAATTCAGATTTGCATGACAGGAATAAATTAGACTTTAATATATATTAAAATAGAAAAACGTTATTTTACATCGCAATAATATTTCACGATAAAAATAAGACATTTAAGATATTCGTAAAGACGTTTCATCTGCAAAACAGAAAATCCTGATGCGTTACATTATATTGCTGTTATATATAATAAACAAAAATTCAATAAAATCATAACTGAAAGGGGATATACAACATGGATGGTAGTGTATATAATACAAATAAATATATAAGTAATATAAATTAAATATGAACAAATATAAATAAAACACACGTCGTAACCAAAGTGTACCTGAAGAACCGGTAGCGTATCGGGCTCCTCCTGATCTGCTGCGTCTGAATCAGTAGATTTATTCGGTTGTCTGGCCTGAGTCAGTCTCTGCAAGGCTTGATTGATTCTGATCTGTGTGGTAGGGCTGAACAGATCAAAACAAACCAAAAGATGTTTGATGCTTTTCATGACCACTAGGAGACAGCCTGAGCAAAACCGATGCTTTAAACCAGGGTTACAGCTTATCATAGTTAACTAAAATGATAAAAATGGTCAAAATAAAATGTAATGAAAATGATCACGCGTGTTTTATTTTAGGTTGTCGGCAAATCACCATTTCTAGTTTTCATCTAGTTTAAATTGATGCAATAAAATTGATAAAAACAACAGATACATTAAAAAACAAACTACAAATAACCCCCTCCGAAACTGAACCGACCTTAATATTGAAAAAGACTAAAACAAAACTATTATGATAATATATCAATAATAATAAAACGAACTATCCGAGCTGTATTGGATCTGTGACATTGCAAGTTTCCTAAATTTATCTAAAATATAACATATACACTGATAAAACGTTAATTTCTATCATTTAGATGCAAAGACGTGGATAAAAAAGCAGTATTTAACGAAACGATCATTTAATGATAAGAATAAATACTGAGTGAATAATCACTGAATCGGTGGAAAAAGTTATTTAAACAAAATTCAATTTCGTTAGTTGTGGGCTTTTTAGGAGACTCGACAGTTTTGAGAGTTTTGTTGTTCCCCGTGTACACAGAACCTAAAAACAAAGCAGCTGTAGAGTACTTCTGTCACCTGACACCGGGGGAAATGAAAATGACTTGTTACTGGAAAAGCAGCATTGCTCCGAGACGCCGAACGAGTCGGTGTTGCTAGTTTTAGTTAGTAGCTCCACATCGCTGCTCTGAATGAGATACTCAGATGCTCAAAAGATAACTGAAGGTTGATTCTGGCAGTGAAAGTGATCATGTTTTGGATGTGTTTCTTACTTATCAACGGCGTCGTAGTTTTCAGGCTGATCGTCAGCTTCCCCGATTAGATTCTCTGCGTCCTGTTCTGCATCTCCGTCCTCCTCGGGTTCTCCGTCCTTCGACTGGCCCTGAAGAGTTTAATAAGACGTACTTTAAAACTCAGACTGCACCGAAGTATATGCTGTGGATGCCGGTGTAGCCACCAGGCTTTTTAACTAGCTAAACCAGCTCCACTAGGAAAACCGTGCTGGTTGATCAGGTTAGTTTTAGAACCGCCAAAAATCTTTCTATTAAGGTTTAGCCTATTTATATTTCAATTGCAATTGTAGTTGACCAAAACTAAACCTAAACCAAAAATCTTTTGTTACTTGAAATAAAATTTAACTGAAATGAAGCTAAATATATTAATGAACAAAATTATTTCATTTCAAATTTGTCATTTTGATCTAGTACTAACACACACACACACACACACACACACTTTTTGAAACTCAGAGTGAGTCAGATAAACCACTGAGTCCCAAAACGATTCAAAGTGCTCCAATCAGATAACATATCGCTAATCATTTGATCCAGAACAGGATTTCAAAGAGTGTTTTGCAAATCATTTTATAAAAATTATTCAGCAGAGGCAGGGATGCATATACCCCGCCCCTCTATACACAGTATATATTAAATGTAGGCTATTCAATAGTTATATTACTAAATATTAATATTATCTATAATAGTATATCAATTATGCTGAAATAACTGGTTATATGTACCTACTTATAACTTAAACACGCACACTTCACTTTATAATTAATTATATATATATATATATATATATATATATATATATATATATATATATATATATATATATATATATATATATATTCACATAATATATATTCAGCTTTATAGCCATTAACCAAAATATTTTGTTTGTTTACTGTAATAATAATAATAATAATAATAATAATAACAATTATAATTTTTAAAAAGTATCATTTACATGACTAGTATGTAAAGATGTTGGACAAAAACACCAAAAAAAAAACACCAAAAGACTAAAAACCTTTATTTAGGAATTAAAATGGTGAACCGAAATCAAACTGTAGGAAGAATATTCATCCAAAATCTAGAAAAACCCCATTAAAGAAGATACAAAATATAATATATAAGATAAAAAAAGATATAAAATATTTGTTCGCTTGCATGTCATGTGGAGTTAACTAACATCGCAGACCATGCAAATGTGTTGTCAAATGATTAAAATATGAATTTTAACAATCCTCAAGTTTATACTTCAGATCAAAGGGATTCAGCTGTTTTCATTTGCTGTCATTTCATAACGAACCTCATGACAAGACGCATTCCTGAAGTCAAGCCAATACAACGAAACTCAGAAGACTAGAATTGGTATCAGTGTTTTTATGATAGATGACATTTAGAATGGCTAGAATATATATATATTTAGAAAATGTATTGTATTGTAACTTCATGTAAGTTTGTGGATCACCAGTCACTATTTAAAACGATTAACAATGACTTTTGCTACTTATTAATAGTTAGTAGGGTAGTTGTTAAGGTTAAGATTAAATGATCTGAAAAATATTGTCTTGCAGAATAAGGCATTGAAAATCAATCAATACTAATAAATATAGTAATATGGAAAAGCAGCTAGTTAATAGTGAGAAATGCCCCTTAAACTAAATTGTTACTGGAATTATATAAGGCAAAATACAACAACTATACAACTTAACAGACACACACACACACACACACCTCAAAAGCATACGTTGCAAACAGAAAAGCATCAACTATCCAAGCATGCGTGTTTTAATGAGCTGGGATGGTCACAGGGGCCAAAATGTCCTTTACAAACACAACAAACACACACACACAAACACACACACACACACACACACACACACACACACACACACACACACACACACACACACACACTCTCTCTCTCATCCTCACCAGTCTTTGTACACAGATCAGATACTCTGAATTTCACGTCACTCTGCTGTTAAAAACATGTCAGCGTACAAGAGTGGTTACTAGGAAACAAAACATTTCCTCGTAAACAAGCTCTCTGTGAGCAGGACATTGAGTAACGTTCATTCTACAGAGACAATCCCGTAAATATACGACACTGACTGCTGGACCATATCCTGATCTGACCCTCTTCTGATTCCCTTTCATCTACACTGACATGCACCTGGCTCTTAAAGGTGCTGTTTGTCTTGAAGTAATGGAATCTATATGTATATAGATATTACTAAAATACATATTGACAATATATACATGCTAATGAAATAACGTTGGCTGATGTTTGGCATTTTTAACATCATCTCACACACTTCTTCGACCACTGTAACAACTTTAACTCGCATCGCAGCATCACTAGTGCCTACCGTTTCAACATGCATCCTTTATGCTAAATTTAAACCTAAAAACCCACATGAAATAGAAATGAACTAGTGAGTAGTTTTTTGACTACTTGTTGAAGCGATGGTGGAACTAGACTTAAAGGAGTAAAGAAATAGTAGAGGTAGAGGTAACTGCTAATAATGCAGCATAATGCTTTACCAGAATTAGCATGTAAATGGGAAAACGAAGCTTTAATTTGTGTAGTTAGTCACTAGGGAAATGTAGGAGAGGACTAAAGCACTGCTCTCTGCTGTTGAGCAATATTACAGTCGCCCCGTGATGTTTTAGCAACAAGTCACACTGTCAAACTTAATAAAGGCTTAGTCAGGAAGATTTTGTTGTTGTTAAAAGAAATCGCAGTGAATACATTTACAGTGCTACTGAATATTTCATATAAATGCTGTGCTTTCGAGCTTTTCGTAAAGGGGAAAGCTGATGAAAAATGGCTGACAGTTTAGACCAAAACGTGAAGCAGCACAAGAGTTTCCAATGCTGACGATAAGACGTGTTTTATTATGATTTCTGAAAGATCATGCTATGATGCAATGATGCAGCTTTGATCATTACCTTTTACAATATTACCGTTAGCATTGTTATTTTTAGCTAAATGCAGCCTCGGTGAGCATTAGCGACGTCTTGCAAAAACATTTTTTACGTCCATCCAAGACTTCGGCACGGACACACATGCGAGCCTGCGGGATGGATGCCACATTCATCGGGTTTTGTATCCTGTGAGTTTTGGGTCGCGCGGGGAAGAGAAGATCCAAAACGAGAGGATAAGCAAATCTTCGAGAGAGTAAAAACAAGCCCAGACAGCTCGAGATTCCGAATGATTCCAGAACGCCTCACATCCTGTTTGACAGTGTTTGATGTGTATACCTGACTCACGCGTGTGTGCAGGAACGGGAGCTGGAATCGCATTCTACTGAATAATAATATCTGCTGAATAAAATCCAGCACTTCTTGTTTCTTACTAACTTTGGGCCAAATCAGTCACACTCTCTCACAAAATGCAATTGTAGCATCCTTGCTTTTGACAGGGTGAAAAAGTCTATTAAAAAATACACAAAGACACGATTCCTGTCTTCCTCTGATACAAATTAATACTGTTTCGGCACAAATTATTCTAAGGACATTATTTCATGCCTAAATCCTTATTTCAAGGCAGTGACAGAAAAAACGACTTTTTACTAAATCCAAAATGCTTTTTTCTTTGATATTATACAGAGTAGAAAGGTTTTTCACAGCGATGCCAAGCTAGAAAGGACTGTTTAATCAAAGGAACCGTGTCTTTATTACCTTTTAATAATTTAAAGCACCTTATTTTGTCACAAAGAATCTTTTGTGAAACGGTAAGGTCGTTTGGATGAAAAAAGCTTCTTCTATGGCATTGGGAGGCAACGTATTTGAACTTTTTTTTGCATATTGAAAGTTAAATGATACATTTTGAGCACTTCTTTTTGTCATTCAAGCTTACCTGGAGGCATTTGACTGCTTTTGTTATTTTATCGCATTAAGGCAGCTATATATAATTTGAAAAATCTTCATTTTTATTTCGCAAGGGAAAAGAAGACTGCACAGAATGGAAGGTTTTTGCCGATAATGTTAGGCCTTATTATTTTTTTACACCAAATCTTTCCAAGTAAATTTCCACGCGACGTTTCGGCTTGATGCACATTTCGAGAGCGTGCGGTAAAAACAGTCACGGATGTTTTGTGACGCACCGTTGAAGACCCGTCGAAGAGCAAGAAGCAACAGAAGAGAAAACATTCGGCGTGGTCTTACGTTATTTGAGTTTGTCGCAGAAGTGCGTTTGCGCAGGGAAAAACGCTGCCGGCTTTGCTGGGACAGACTTCGAAGCGACTGTCGACCGCGAGCCGCAAAACTTCTCAGTGGAGAGATGGCCCTCTCGAACCTTCCCACTCGCTCTTCGTCATCCTCTTCCTCGATTACTCCCTCGCGCTCCAGAGCGCCCGACATCACCTCCACCGCCTCCTGTAAGGAGCGACGCATGCTGCCCACCCACCCAGACACCTGCGTCTGCGCCTCGGACAGTTTGTTACCCAAGAACTGCATCTTCTTTCACCCAGTTGATGAAGTATGTTGGGAAAATCAGTGGTGTCTGGTGGAATCGAGTAGTTTTTGGGGAAATAAATCCGAGATATGATGCCTAGAGGGCGTTATAGCCGGCATGCATTGGCATCTCTGTAGGCATCTTGATTCTTGAAAAGCAGACTTTTTACGCCGATGTCCATCGCAGAAAGCACCTCAGGTTGTCGATCAATCCTCGATGCCCCTCCATCACATATTGCGGTCAATCCATTCGTGAAATCTTCTTGTTTAGATTGGGTAGAAGCACAGATCTGGGAACGCAGCCTTCCGACGTCCAGATATTAGCCTCGTAAGCTTGCTCTTGTGCAATTCCCGCAGATCCCAATGGAAAAACATAGCAGCGCCGCGGCAAGCCCACCGCTTAGCGCTTGACACGCTGCAGGTACGAACAGGTACCGGAAACAGACACAGCCCTCAAATGAGTGACAACATCCCGGCTCAGAGAAACAGACAGAGAGAGAGAGAGAGAGAGAAAGGGGGAAGGGATGAAAGAAGAGCAGGGAAAAATCATGTGCCGCTGCATTTGAAACAGTCAAATACAGACAGGCCGAGAGAGAAAGCAGGAAAAAGTTTTATGTGGGAAAGTTTCTGTAGCTGTGAACTTTGGAAGAGGAATGCTAAACCACAAAAACCCTATGCAAACCACTGCTGAATCAGGTGCTTTATACTTGAGCGCGCATTACTTTGACTATTTGTCACGACGGACAGGCCGTGTTTGTCTAATATGAGCCATAGCGTGTGTGGCTGCAATAAACTCTCCTTGACAGCAGCTGCTACGCTTAGAGTAAGCACAGGTTTAACTGGAGGACATTTAGTCCACAGTAAATAATCATACGGGATAAGAAACCGCTGTAGATATGAACTAAAGATGAGGATAGGAATATCTGCATGAACTGGCTTTCACAATGCATGATAGATAGAGAGATAGATGCACTGATTTGATCTAATTCACAGTAAAGTGTTAAAATCTAATTCTAACGATTCTAATGATTATAATGTTAGAAAACATTTCTATTTCAAATAAATAATGTGACACCGAAAACTTTTTTTGAATTTTTCGATTACATTTCATTGCATTTTTATATTGCTTTAATGATAGATTCTGGCATTAAAATAGAAAATGTTTTATTTCTAATCTTTTTAAAATCATTTCAACTTCACAGTTTTGCTAATTTGACTATTTTGTCAGACACTTTCACAATGGCGTGGCTGCCATTTTCGTTCGAATTCAAGCACTTAGCAGCAATTCGTCAAAAAATAAATAAATAAATAAATAAAAAGTACAACAATCCCTGATTAATAACAACGTTTGCAAAACCCTGTGGATTAAGTAAATCGCCACAATTCTAGTATTGTTCAGCAAAGCCAGCATTCATCAGTCACAACAGTGTTGGCGCATAACTTATTTAAAAAAAAAGTAATGCATTCATTTACCAGTTACTTGAAAAAAATAATCTGTTTATGTAACTCTCATCATGTGTATTACATATCATGACTCACTGTTCAAGAGAAGTGAAATTAAAGATGTATCCTCAGGCCCGTCAAAACTACAGCTCATCTTGACATTGCTGATAATCATATTTCATAATCATTTCTGAACAGCTCAAATGGCTTTTTTGGATTAAATTAAATCCTTTCACAAGAGTTTAAGAGGTAGAAATACTGTACCGTACTCTAAACATAATGAATTTCATAGCAACCAGGAAAACAACATCTTATGTTATGATATTAATTTTCACCTGATCTTATCAACTTTAGAGAACTAAGTGATACTTCACGACTGCAGACATTGCGCTTACAGTTCTATGAACATAAAAAAGACACAAAAAAAATCTAATAAATAAAGATCACTGAAAACTCAAGTAACGGCTGCTGAAAATTCAATTAAAAAAATCTAAATCTAAATCTAAATTTTATTATATTTTGTCCAATTTTATTTAATTATTATAATTTTTATATTAAAATGAATAAATAATTAATTATTTAAACAATTGAATAAAATTATTTAAATAAATAATTATTTTTAAACATAAACCAGAGAAATCCCACACATGCACAGATGTTTTCTGATTCAATCAGTAGTTCGCATGTAAACATGGAAGCCGAATATTATTCTTATATTGTAATGCACTCAAAAATGCCACGACTTTTTGAAGTTTGGAGAATAATCTGAAGAAAAAACAACCTTTCTCTGCTTTGCATGTTAAAGTAAACACCCAAACCTGCAGGGCTTTGCGAATCATTTACATGAAGAAACTTCCCTGTCTAGTCCCCAAACATTTAGCTCTGTAAACCATAATCAGTGAAGCACACTAAATTAAACTAAACTATGTAGCATATAGGGTTTGATCAAATGCAGCGTGTCCTCAGCAGAAAGCAGTGTTATGTTAAGGCAGTGATTATTTTGCTGTGATTACGCTGCAGCTCATGTCATCAGAATGATGCGGTTCTGCTCATAATTACAGCAGCTAACCATAATCTCAGTCAAAAACTGTGCACTGTGCTTTTAATTGCACTAAACAGACATGTACTGTACTGTAAAACAATATATTATATTACTATATTTTTAATCCAAATGACAAGCAGCACAGAAACGCATCTGAAGAGGTTTGTCAATTTAGACAGTAATAATACTTTAACAATAATAACTATAGTAATAATAATTTGTTTAATAAGAACCATTTGAACCTTCCTCACTGATGTAATTTTATAAAGGTACTACAAAAAACTGATGAGCTGTAATCAAAATAGCAGCTTTCAAAATAACAGTATGTAATAATATCTAATAGTTTAGAATAC
The DNA here is from genome assembly GCF_018831695.1 of Puntigrus tetrazona. NCBI lineage: Eukaryota > Metazoa > Chordata > Actinopteri > Cypriniformes > Cyprinidae > Puntigrus > Puntigrus tetrazona. The sequence continues at coordinate 32,363,866 of NC_056703.1, read as the reverse complement.
AATAAAAATATAATTTTAATTAAAAATTATAATACATTAATAATTGAATATATATATATAATTCATTATATAATATTATTCAATAACAATTCAGTTTGATATAAACTAAACATGACCAAAAAAAAAAAAAAAAAAATAAATATATATATATATATATATATATATATATATATATATATATATATATATATATATATATATATATATATATATATATATATATATATATATATATATATATATATATATATATATATATATATATATATATATATATATATATATGTATATATATATATATATATATATATATATATATATATATATATATATATATACCATAATTCATTAGGGAAATAAGGAGCATGCACACACAACTGAAGAAGTAGCCCACCTCGTGTAGACATCCTAATAACAATATAATATTAATTAATCTGCAATATTAATTACTATTAATTAATTAATTATTATACCTACACCTATACCTATCAGATCGGTTACACATGTAATCAGTGCCGATGTTTGTACAAGCTGTTGCTCAAACGCATTTGAAAGGTGTTGTTGGAAAATGCCACAGGCCTGACTCAAGGACAGGTATCATGTAAGAATAAACACATACACACACCCCCAGCACAAAGCAGCGTCGCCTCCATGCCGTCATGAGGCACCAATGGGAAATTCCAACACGACACAATCAATGGAAACAAAGGCCCTGCCCTGAAGACGAGAATCAACCCTACAAGAGCAACATCAGCTGAACAAGGTTTCTCGTACCCTGACTGTGATCTCACAAGAGATTATGTTTGCTGTCACTGAAAAAAAAACTACATGATATATATTATATTAGAAAGAGGTATAGAAGAGAAACAGGTAGGCCTAAGTGTATTTCACACTGTTAAGAGCCCTTAAAAACTAAATGTGGGACTGGTAAAATAGGTACAATAACATCAAATTTTGGTGATTAATACTCTAACTGCGTCTTTGGTTAGCTTTGAATGACTGGCTATACAGTCAGGTGTTGTTTAATGTAGGGGCTAATTGCTAAAGCTAACCAGCTGGTAAACAGACCAAATAAACTACTGAAAGCCAAAAAGGCCAAATTTGTTGAGTGTGTTTAACTAGTGTTTACAACCCGCTGAGGTTGCTTATATTCATAAAAATGTAAATATACTTTACAAAAATGACATTTTTTCTGATTCTGATTGCATGAGCCATGTTTGAATCGCTATCTGCAATCTATGACTGCACATTATACATAAAGGTGCCAAGCTGCTACATTGCTTTTTTTCTTTTAGATTTCATTCAGGCTAATAGACAAAATTATTCAGATTATTATTTTTTTTTTTTATGAATCAATGTAATAAATGTTTTTTTTACATAAATATATACTATATAATACATTATTTTATATAACTATTTATATATCATTATTTATTATATTATTATTTAATTTGATTATAATTTTTATATTTCGATATATTTAATATTAATATATTTTATTTAAAAAATTATATATTTTTATATATACATTTTATATTAAGATGTGCCATACTAAAACTGCTGTGATTATTATTATTATTCAGAAATTTTTACTTTTAGATTTTTACATTATATTTATATTATATTTTTATATATTACTTTTATATTATTTATTACTAATTATTATTAATAAATGTAGATATTTCAACATTATTTTTCACTTTTATATTTTTGGATTAAGATGTGCCTTTTCAATATTACATTTTTATATTTCAATATAGATTTTATAAAATCATTAAGCAACTTGAAGGGAATTACAGCGATCATGGTAAAGGGAGTTTTTTCTCTCAGTGAGGTTAATCAAGGCTATTGTTGCTCATTGTTTCATATATTAAACATGAAATGATATTGCAGTATTTAAACAACCACCACTCTTACCTCATGTGCTTCTGGCTCCAGCTGATCTACCGATTGAGACTCATATAAATACGTGTGCGTTCTGCCGTCTGTGGGGTTTTGTGGACTGGAAGCTTCAGGTTCAAATCCGATCAGATCATGCACAGACACCTGATCTCCGCTGGGTTCTCGGGGGCCAGGAGGACTGGGCTGTGGTTCTGGCTGGAGGCTGTGGTGAGGAGCAGGAGGGGTTTCTCTGGACGGAGACGGAGTGGAGGAACGTCTCGCCCTGGTTCCCCATCTTCGTGGTTTCACTGAGAAGTCATCATAAGTCAGTTGTGCGAGGCGAGGTGAGACGGTGGAGGTCAGAGTCTGTGAAGCCGGCGGCTCCTCCGCATCGAACGATATTAAATCATAACTCGTAGGAACCTCCTCTCGTAATCCCTCCGCTGTTTCACTCGTTTCCATCTCCGTGTCATGTTCTCGTTCTTGTCTCCGTTTTTCCTCTTCTTTCAGTCTTTCAATCATTTGAGTTCTCCTCCTCTCTTCTTCCAGTCTCTCTCTTTCTCTTTCCTGTCCCAGTCTTTCTTCTTCTCTCTTTCTCTCTTCTTCCATTCGTTTTCTTTCTTCAATCTCTCTCTCTTTACGCAGTCTCTCTATTTCTCGTTCTTGTCTCTGTCTTTCCTCCTCTTTCTGTCTCTTCAGTTCCTGAATTCTTTTCCTCTCTTCTTCCATCTCTTTTTCTTTCTTTATTCTCTCTCTTTCTCTTTCCTGTGCCAGTCTTTCTTCTTCTCTCTTTCTCTCTTCTTCCATTCGTTTTCTTTCTTCAATCTCTCTCTCTTTACGCAGTCTCTCTATTTCTCGTTCTTGTCTCAACCTTTCCTCCTCTTTCTGTCTTTGAATTCTTTGTCTTTCTTCTTCCATCTCTTTTTCTTTTCTCATTCTCTCTAATTCTTGTTCTTTTCTCAGTCTTTCTGCCTCTTTCAGTCTTTCCATTTTCTGAATTCTTTGTCTTTCTTCTTCCATCTCTTTTTCTTTTCTCATTTTCTCTAATTCTCTTTCTTTTCTCAGTCTTTCCTCCTCTTTTTGCCTTTCAATCTCCTGAATCCTTTTCCGCTCTTCCTCAATCTCTTTTTCTTTCCGTATTCTTTCTAATTCTCGTTCTTTTCTCAATCTTTCCTCCTCTTTCTGTCTTTCAATCTCTTGAATTCTTTTTCTCTCTTCTTCCATTTCTTTTTCTTTCCGTATTCTCTCCATTTCTCGTTCTTGTCTTAATCGTTCCTCTTTTTCAATCTCTCTTCCTCTATTCGTTTTCTTTCTTCCATTTCTCTCTGTTTCTTTAACCTCTCTTCTTTTTCTCGTTCTTGTCTCAGTCTTTCCTTCTCTTTCTGTCTCTCTAATTCCTCAATTCTTCTCCTCTCTTCTTCCATCTCTTTTTCTTTCTTTAGTCTCTCGTTTTCTTGTTCCTGTCTCAATCTTTCCTCTTCTTTCAGTCTTTCTTCCTCCATTCGTTTTCTTTCCTCCATTTCTCTCTCTTTCTTTAACCGCTCTTGTCTTTCTCGCTCTTGTCTCAATCTTTCCTCTTCTTTCAGTCTTTCTTCCTCCATTCGTTTTCTTTCCTCTATTTCTCTCTCCTTTTTTAACCTCTCTTGTTTTTCTTGTTCTTGTCTCAGTCTTTCCTTCTCTCTCTGTCTCTCCAACTCCTGAATTCTTCTCCTCTCTTCTTCCATTTCTTTCTCTTTCTTTAGTCTTTCTTCTTCTCTCAGCCTCTCTTTTTCTTCTTCAATCCTTCTCTTCTCCTCATCGATCTGTCTCTCCCTCTCTTTTTCGGCCTGTCTCCTCCTCTCCTCCTCTTTTCTTTCTTCGTTAATTCTTCTCTTTTGCTCTTCTTCTTGCTTTCTCCTTTCTTCCGTCTGTCTTTGCTTTTCCTCTTCTTTTTTTCTCTCTTCCTCAGCACGTTTCTGTTCCTCCTCTTTCTGTCTCTCTAGTTCTCTTGCCTTCCTCTCTTCCTCCAAAAGTCTCTCCCTTTCCCACTGCTGTCTTTCTTTCTCTAACTGCTCATCTTTTCTCTGTTTTTCTTCTTCTTCTCTTCTCTTTGTCTCAGCATCTAGGCTCATCCCTACCCTTCGGTAAACAGGAACAGGGACATATTCTTCTTCTTCTACACTCTTTGCACTAGTAGCAGAGTTCTTGTCTTCTCTCATACTTTGTGGTTTGTCAGCAGACACCTTCTCTGTGGTTGCAGGTTTTTCTGATGGTCTCTCATTTGATGTCTCATCTAGAGTGCTTAATGTCTTCTCAGATGGTGGACTGCAAATATAAGAGTTCGGAAACACGTTATAACTTTGAAAATAAGAACAACATAAAGCCAGAAACATATATAAACATACATACTTAACATTCCAGCCAACATTTTCAATGACCTCACCACAAAAATGATTTTTATTTTTAGTTATTTTTATGTTTGCCAAGAATATTATTTATATTTTTCATGAAGTGCTTTTCTGTTCTGTTTCACTGTTCTATCTAAAATCATTTGTTTTTTTTAATTGTGAAACAGATTCCAAAGAAAAATGTTAGGCTACTAAATAATGCTATATATTAGCATTCGTTCCTGAATGATTCAGGTTTTTTTTATTTATGAATCCGCTGAATAAATGGCTCACTGACTCACTCGTTTTGTTCCTGAATGATTCTGTGCTTTTTGAACAAATTATGATTCACTGATTCACTTGCATGTTTTGTTCCTGAATGATTCCATGCTTTTATGAACAAATCTGCTGAAGGAATGGCTCATTGACTCACTCCCTTTTTCAATCCTGAACAACTTAAAACTTTTTTTTATGAATCTGCGGAATGAATCGCTCACTGAGTTATGCGTTCGTTTTGTTCCTGAATGATATAAGCTTTTTCAAACAAATCATTGCTTGCTTGTTTTGTTCCTGAATGATTCAGTGCTTTTTCTTCTGGATCAACAATAGCGCTTGAAATTTATTTTATACGATTAAAATCCTGATAATGATAAATAACGAAATGAAGCATCGATAGAGAGATGAATAGGGATGAATAGGAAACAGAGAACGCAGGCTTCACTAACCTTTTAGGAGCACCGGTAGATGGCAAGCGTGTCCTTGGTGTGTCCAAGCTCAGATTCTGGATTCTCTGTTTAATATCAACAGATATTTCAGCACCTGGATTGTCTCTTTTGTTGAAAGTGTCCCTGCGCTGAGCTGCTGTAGATCGATCGAAGAGAAGGCTGATTCGTCTCTTAATGCTGCCTCCGCTGACATCCTCTTCTGCGTTCTCTCCTGAATCCACCGGAAGCTTTGAAGGCTTGGACTCGGAAGGTGAATGCGGAGGCCACTCTCTCTCCGTCTTACTGGTTTCAGCGTCTCTCTTTTCATCTTTCTCAGGTTGAGACTGCGACTCGAATTTGGAGGTCAGCTCCACGGAGAGGCGATTTCGAGGCGGCCAGCACCGTGAAGACACTTTGACATCCGCTTCAGCTTTGGCTGCTTCTCCTTGGACCTTCTGGCTGAAAATCTTTTGATCCTGAGCACCTAAAGATTTTGCTCTGCTCCTGGGCTGAACGTCCTTCACATCTTCAGCGGTCACAGCAGACTTTGAGTTTGGACTGGTTTGGTTATTGGAACCGGGACTCTTAGTGGGTTCTGGTTTAGGCTTAGCCGATAAGTCAGGTTTTGGGCCGGGTGGGACGGTTTTAGGAGCTGCAATTTGATTAGACCCATTTACTGTGCAGTTTGAACCTGATTTTATGGATTCTGATGGATTTGGATTGTCTGTTTTTTTGATATCCAAAAGTGCTTCAGAAGAGGCGGCTCGATGGAGCTCTCTGCTAAAGTTGGTTTTTGGGGCCCGGATTGAGCGGACGGTGGCATTCCTTTGCAGGGCAAAGGGTTTGGGCATGAGGTGGGGTTTTGGGCCCAACGCTGGCTTCCCAGTGTCTCCAGGGAGGGCAGAGGCTGAAACTGAAGGTTTGTCTGTGTTGATGAGCGATTGGCCCATTTCCCTTGTGGTCGCCTCCACCCATGCAGCCATGGCTACACGCTGCACCTGGATGGGAAATCAAAAGAGAAACACCCCTGTGGGATCTCAGTAGTATTAACACACATCTTTGGGATGTTACCCTAAACATGCATGCAAAAGATTGACATGGTTTGGAAAAAAATCACAATATCAAATAATACTTTTAAGATATATTCTCTTATGAGATAGTTTTTCGTCATGCACTTTTGACAACTTGTTGAGTTGAGGTACTCTGAAAACCTGTACGTTTCAGCGTTTTATGCATGCAAATGTGTGTGCAAAGGAAAAAAAACACGATTTGATATTTCAAATAAAACAACTGGAGTAAGTTTTTAAAAAAAAAATACTATTTTAATATTTCTACTTCAGAGCTTTAATTCGGTTGTTACTTGCTGTTTCTTTGTAATTATTTGTGTTTACTACCAATTTCTGATTGTCAAAGGAAGCATTATCCTTTAGCTAAATGCATTACTAACTTTAAAATATTTAAAACTTTTTATTTCAAGTAGATGTACGCTGAAAAAATGCTACACGTTACCATGCTACACAAGGTACGTGGTTGCAAACAATTTATTTCAGCTACATAAAAAAAATGTTGAAAGATAGTCAACAAAATTTGTTTATTTAGATGCAACTAAAATAAATTGATTGCAACCACCTACCTTAAAGAATTTTTTGTAAATCTAAATAAATCATGTTTTTCAGTGTACATCTTATAAACCTTTTTTTACTGATGAAAAATTAACACCTATGAAAATTTTAGGGAGGTGTGTATGGCAGTCATGAAAATCTGAGGTAAATGTCAGTCATATCAGTTTGCTATTGATTCTTTGTTTGGCACTTTTGAAATAAAGTGCCATTGCATTTAATTTATTTTTTATGACGATATATTATTTTTTCTCAAAGCGACCTAAAGATGCCCAAACATAGTGCTGATCTGAGCTTG